>NC_057806.1:113124169-113143709 GCF_018294505.1 Triticum aestivum
CGATGTTCGCCCCCGCGCTGCTTGCCGCCGGATCCGGCAAGCCCGCGGCCGGATACCGCCGTCCCGTCCTCGTCCATCGCCGGACCCGCCACCGCACCTCGCCGGCGAGCTCTTCCGCAACTCCGGCCGCCGTCTCCTCCAACTCCGGTGTCGTCTCCAGCGAGATCCGCCGCCGCCTTGTTTTGCGTGCCCGGGTCAACCATAGATCTGGAGGTGATTTTTTCTTCACATCATAACTCTATCATTGTAGCTCCGTTTCGTGCATGTGGCATATCAAAATGTTCGTTAGGATGTCCTCTTCATTTTGTTCCATTGCACCATGCTTGTTTGAGCCCATCTTGATGCCCTAAATGTTGTTGTAAGAGTGCTATAAAATGTTAGTTTCTGTTTCTTAACAGATTATGGGCATTTGTCATTTTTGCCATGATTTTTGTGTGCCTCCTATGAACTTGAGCCCTATAGGTGTTTTGGGCTATGCCATGCCATATTTACAGGGGTGTATGCCATGCATTTTTGTGATCAATGTGGTGACTAGCACAAGCATGCAAAGTAGCTCTCGTGATTTTCCTGATTTCAGGGACTTCGAATTCTACTAAGTCTTTTCCCTGATGTTATTTTTATGCCATGTATCCATGTTGTTACAGAGTGATCCATGCGTCTTTTGAGCATGTTCAGTAAGGATGATTTGAGCATATGGTTGTGCTCTATCCATCCATGTCTTTTTTTTGCATTTATGGAGTACCCTATCATGACTCAATCTTGCTCTACTTTTGCTATTAAATGTTCCTGGTAGATTGTTTAAATGTTAATCAATTTTGCCAAGGTTGTTGTAGTTGATCCATGCATGCTATGAGATGGTTCTTGCCATGTTTAGCTTCTTGATCATGTCTTCTTGCTGGGTATATGCTTAGTTTGTCATGCATTGCCTTGAGTTGAGTGCATCGAGCTCGCAAACATGCCTACGTAACTCTGTTTTTGCCATGTCTAGTTTCTGCCAAGTCTGAATCTGTTAACGAAACTTGCTATGTTTACATGGGTGCCATCATGTTTTCTGTGCCCTTTTGGCTTATGGTCAGTAAGGGACTTTTGTTATATGCTTTGAGTAGTTTCATGCCATGCCTTGTTTTTCCATGATATGTTCCTGTACCATGTTGTTTTCTTGCTCTAAACATTCCTTCCTGATGTTAAATCCTGACATGTTATTTTCACCAAGTCTGTGAAGCTGATATCTTTTGTACTTTTGCCATGCTTGTTTGAACCTGCTATTGTGTGATTTAGCCGTAGCTCAGTGTTCAACTTTTGTCAAGCATCTTGAGGGGATCACTGCCATGTGCTTTGTTGCTATGTTAGAGTGCAGTAGCTTAGTTTCTTGTTGCATTTTAGATGGCATCATGCTGTTAATCGCAGGTTTGTGCCATTATTGTTTTGCTTGCCATTTGCAAACCGTGCATCCGATTCCGGTGATCTTTATATCGATTTCGACCGAAATCAACTCGTCTTTCCAGAAGCACTCTTGGTTTGCCAAGTTGAGGCCTGGTTCAATATTTTCCTTCCAGAGCACGCATATGCATCGCATATTACATCCCGCATATCATGCCATGTTTTGCATCAGGTTGCTTGCGCATTGCACCATGGTTGATTGTGGTTCCCTTTGCTTGTGTTCTTGCCTTGGGTAGATCCGGGAGACGAGTTCGTGATCGAGGAACCCATTGAGTACGCTTACGAGGATCAAGCTTACCTCAACCTGGAGAACTGAAAGTGCAACTATCCCTAGGTGGCTTTGGTAATTCATAACAACATATAGCTCATTGAGCTAATACTATTCCAAGATAATTATTTCAGAAAAGCTCAATGATTGGCATGGCATGGATGTGAAAGTGGAACCCTCAAAATGCTAAGGACAATGGATTGGCTCAAGCTCAAAAGCTCAAGACTCTTCATTTTACATTTTAGTGATCCAAGATCACATTGAGTCCATAGGAAAAGCCAATACTATCAAGGAGGGATGAGGTGTTGCTTAATGAGCCTCTTGCTTCATGTGCTTAATGATATGCTCCAAAATCCTCAGCTACTTTCCCACTTCCACATATGACCTAAACCCTAAGCCAAACTCGGTCCTACCGACTCTTCCTATCCGGCGCCACCGAGTTTCACTTGTCATTAGCCACTGCCAAACCCTAGCAATTCGGTTCTACCGATAAGGATCTCGGTTTCACCGAGATGGGATTGCAAACTCTCTATTACCTATTGCAATATTCTCGGTCCCACCGAGATATGAAATCGGTCCCACCGAGATTGCAATGTAAACTCAGTGTTTCCCCTTTGTAACTTTTCGGTCTCACCGAGTTCCACTCGGTCTCACCGAAAGAGCAAATCGGTCCCATCGAGTTTGCCTGACCAACTCTCTGGTTAGCTAATTACCAAATTCGGTCTCACCGAGTTTGTGTAATCGGTCTCACCGAGATTACGTTATGCCCAAACCCTAACCGTATCGGTCCTACCGAGTTGCATGTCAGTCCCACCGAAAATCTCTAACGGTCACTAGGTTTACATTTTCGGTCCGATCGAGTTTATTGATTCGGTCCCACTGAGATTGGAAAACTGTGTAACGGTTGGATTTTGTGTGGAGGCTATATATACCCCTCCACCTCCTTCCTCATTCGAGGAGAGAGCCATCAGAACACACACACCATTCCAACTCATATGTTCTGAGAGAGAACCACCTACTCATGTGTTGAGATCAAGACATTCCATTCCTACCATATGAATCTTGATCTCTAGCCTTCCCAAGTTGCTTTCCACTCAAATCTTCTTTCCACCAAATCCAAATCCTATGAGAGAGAGTTGAGTGTTGGGGAGACTATCATTTGAAGCACAAGAGCAAGGAGTTCATTACCTACACACCATTTGTTACTTCTTGGAGAGTGGTGTCTCCTAGATTGGCTAGGTGTCACTTGGGAGCCTCCGACAAGATTGTGGAGTTGAACCAAGGAGTTTGTAAGGGCAAGGAGATCGCCTACTTCGTGAAGATCTACCGCTAGTGAGGCAAGTCCTTCTTGGGCGATGGCCATGGTGGGATAGACAAGGTTGCTTCTTCGTGGACCCTTTGTGGGTGGTTGCTTCTTCGTGGACCCTTCGTGGGTGGAGCCCTGTGTGGACTCGCGCAACCGTTGCCCTTGGGTGGAGCCCTGTGTGGACTCGCGCAACCGTTACCCTTCGTGGGTTGAAGTCTCCATCAACGTGGATGTAGGATAGCACCACCTATCCGAACCACGGGAAAAACATCCGTGTCTTCAATAGCATTTGATTTCTCCAAACCCTTCCCTTTACATTCTCGCAAGTTGCATGCTTTACTTTCCGCTGCCCATAAACTCTTTGCATGCTTGCTTGAATTGTGTGATGATTGCTTGACTTGTCCTAAAATCTGCCAAGAACTAAAATTTGGAAAAGGTTAAGTTTTTATTTGGTCAAGTAGTCTAATCACCCCCCCTCTAGACATACTTTC
Organism: Triticum aestivum; assembly: GCF_018294505.1. Lineage (NCBI taxonomy): Eukaryota > Viridiplantae > Streptophyta > Magnoliopsida > Poales > Poaceae > Triticum > Triticum aestivum. The sequence goes on from NC_057806.1 coordinate 113,127,675, forward strand.
GATCCTACAAGTGGTATCAGAGCTTTGGTCTCCATTTGCTTGATCTCCATAGCTTTTGGTGGTCATAGCCTTGGTTTCACAACCTAGGAGAGTATGGCGTCTAGCAAGGGAAATTATCACCGTAGAGGTCCTTACTTTGATGGTACTAATTTTGCTAGTTGGAAGCATAAAATGAAAATGCATATTCTTGGACATAACCCCGCTGTTTGGGCTATTGTGCGTGTTGGTTTGCAAGGTGACTTCTTTGATGGGAGAGAACCAAACCGTGAAGCTACCGCGGATGAGTTGAAGATGTTGCAATACAATGCTCAAGCTTGTGATATTCTGTTCAACGGATTATGCCGAGAAGAATTCAACAAAATCAGCCGCCTTGAGAATGCAAAGGAAATTTGGGACACTTTTATTGATATGCACGAAGGTACCGACTCCATCAAGGAATCCAAGTTGGATGTGCTTCAAAGCCAACTTGACAAGTTCAAGATGAAGGATGGTGAAGGTGTCGCTGAAATGTACTCTAGGCTTGCTCTCATCACAAATGAGATTGCCGGCTTAGGAAGTGAAGAGATGACCGATAGATTCATCATCAAGAAGATCCTAAGAGCCTTGGATGGAAAATATGATACCGTGTGCACATTGATCCAAATGATGCCCAATTACAAAGATCTCAAGCCAACGGAAGTGATTGGAAGAATTGTTGCTCATGAGATGTCACTTAAGGATAAAGAGGAACTTCACAACAAGTCAAGTGGTGCCTATAAAGCCTCATGTGAAGCCCCTACATCATCAAGTGAGAAACAAGACTTCAATGAAGAATTGAGCTTAATGGTGAAGAACTTCAACAAGTTCTACAAGAGTAGAAGCAAAGATAGAAGCTCCAAGTCAAGGTCCTACAATGACAAAAGATCTTCTAGTCGAGAGAGAAACTGTTACAATTGTGGAAGACCCGGACACTATTCCAACGAGTGTACGGCTCCCTACAAGAGAAGAGAAGATTCTCCAAAAAGAAGAAGCAAAGGATCACCACCAAGAGAGAGAAGGAGTAGAGATGATCGTTATGAACGAAGATACTCACGGAGAAGCAAGGATCCGGAAAGGAAGGAAAAATCATCAAGGAGCTACACAAGACGAAGACATCAAGCTCATGTTGGTGAATGGGTATCCGGCTTCGACTCCGACAGCCACTCCGAGAGAACTTATCACTCCGACTCCGAAGATACTCAAGATGAAGGTGTTTCCGGTCTAGCACTTGTGTCAACCAACTCCTACGACATATTTGACTCACCAAATGAAGGAATTGGAAGATGCTTCATGGCCAAAGGTCCTAAGGTAACACACCCCGAGTATGTTGATTTCAATAGTGATGAAGATGACTTGTTAGGTGATGATTTGCTTGGTGACAACTCTAGTGATGAATACTATGATGAAAGACCAATTACTCATGCTAATCAAGATAAAATGAATGACAATGATAAGGAGAAGATTGAGGCTCTAACTAAAGAACTAAAAACTCTTAAGTTAGCTCATGACACTATCTTCGAAGATCATCGAGAACTTTTAAGAGCTCATGAGAAGCTACGCTTTGAAAAGCTCAATCTTGAGCAAGAGCATGAGTTCTTAAAGGCAATCAATAATGATCTCCGCAAGAAAAGTTCTTCTTACATTGCCAAGCGTTTACTCTTATCCACTTACATGCCTCAAGTCAAATCTAACAAGAAAGGTTCTTCCGCTAGTAGTAACAATGATCATGCTAAATCCAATATTGTTGCTTCTAGTAGTTCTCTTGATTCCACTAATGATTCTCTTAGCCAAGTTACACTTGAGCAAGAAAATAGCTTATTGAAGGGAATTATAGAGAAAGGAGTGTACAAAAGCCTTGCCGGGAGTAAGCAATTCGAGGAAATTGTGCGCAAGCAAGGAATGCACCGGAAGAATCAAGGTATTGGTTTTGAACGAAAGTTCAATGCCAATGGAGTTGAATGGGAAGAAGATCAATACCCCAAGACAAAGTTTGTCCCTCAACAAGAGAAGTTTTTCAAGGGGACACAAGCTCAAGATGATCTTCCACCACAAGACTACAAGCAAAAAGGCAAGAACAAGATTCAAGAGGAAATTGATGCATTTGAAGAAGCTCCTAAGACCTTAGTCAAGTGGATTCCCAAGACTACTTCAAGTTCCACTTCATCAAGTACGACTACAACTCCAAGGATTCCCATCAAGATGATGTGGATCCAAAAGAGGAAGAACTAGAAAGTTCTTGAGGGTGACTCCGCCAACATACTTCACTCTTATCATTTTGGCAAGAACAAGTGCAATCAACTTCCACATCTTGCACTAGTTCAAGGAGTCACAAAGCCTCTTGTTGGTAAGACAAGGGACAAGGTAACCTAAAAGTTTTCATGGACATCATCTTTTGTGTGCATCACTCTATGTCTATGGATATCCTTGTTTGTTCCTTGTGGGACTAACCCATGTAGGTATTGAAAGTGCAATTCACTCAAATGGATAGCTCCAAGAGATCTACATCAACATTGAGCATCCACATCTTCAATGTCTACATGAAGTCATCATCGACAAAACCCAAGGTTAGTTCATCCCTCTTAGGGGGGATATCACATCTAGGGGGAGCTTTACTCTAAGACTGAGCTAAAGCAACTCTAAAGATGTGAACAAAACAATGCTTTATGTAAAAGTGGTTACCCCACTTGAGCTTAAATGATGAGTATGACCTACGATCAAGTGTTCTCACTTGACTCCTAAGTCAATATACTCATATATAGATGACCTAGTCATCGCAAATTGCTTGATAGATGCTAGAATTGGTTGTGCATGCTTTGCCACATATTTCATTTGCTATCTTATTGTGTGAGCATGCTGATTGCATATTTTACTCATTCGAGGACATCCACTTGTTGCTTTGATTGTTCGGCTTTATCTTCTTTTGCCAAGTGGATGGACAAGAATGCCTAAGAACCTCCTCTAGATATCTATGCTTTTCTCGTCTCAAACTCTATTCATGCTGCATCACAAAATTTGATCAAGTCAGATTCGAACCACTCTGTGTGAGGAGCGCTCGGAGTCCCCGATTCGTCATAGACTTAAACTTCCAAAACCTCTTTATGATTCTCGGTCTGACCGATACTCCACTTTCGGTCCTACCGAGATCATTAAGTTGATCTAAGTTTTCAATCTCGGTGCAACCGATTTGAACCTTTCGGTCTCACCGAGTTTCAGTAACTACACGCAGTTATGAATCTCGGTGCCACCGAGTTGTTCAACTCGGTCACACCGACAGGGTCGGGCTATATATAGTCACGGGCAAAATTTGGAAATTTCTCCGAACCCCTTCGCCCGCGCGATAGCCTGCTCTGCCCCCGAGGTCTCCGGATCGTCTTCTCGCCGCCAGCAGCCTCCAGTCGCTGGTCTCCGTCGCTGTCAACGGGATTTCTGCCCAGCTGTTGCCGCCGTAGCAAGTCCCCGCCGAACTAGGGTATGGACTTGATCTTTGTGCTATTCCTCAATCTGATTCCTAGCACATTGTGATCACATTGTTTCTGGCCACGTTTGATAAACTTCTATCCAGTCAAAACGCTCATAGATTAGGTTTGATTCGAAAATTCTAGGTTTAGGTTTCCGCCGAAACCATCTCGGACCCACCGAGTTGAAAAACTCGGTCCCACCGATTTGGCTTATGCCATTGCACAAGTAAAACTCGGTCTGACCGAGAATTACTATCGGTGTGACCGATTTTTGAACTCAGTGAAACCCTAGCAGTCTCGGTGCCACCGAACTGTGACTCGGTCTGACCGAGTTCACTAGTTTAGGTTCCAAAACTGCTTCGGTATCACCGAGTTTGAAAATCGGTAGATCCGAGATGATTTCAGTGGGAAACTAAAACTAAGTTTTTGGATCATTCTTTTTGCAAAAATCTCTGCATTTTGTGATACTCATCCACTCTATCTCCTCTATAATCTATTCACAGGGTCAGCAGTCAGTTTGCAACATGTCAGACCAGAGTGACAGCCAAAACTTGTCAGAGCAGCAAGTGCAGTTGAGTGAGGGCACTAGCCCCTCAAGTTCCTCAGATGATGGCAGTAGGAGCACACCCAGCAACCTGCCAAAAGCTGCCACGAGACAAAGGAAGAAGAAAACCTCAGATTCTGAAGATGAGGACTATGTGGCAGAGGAAGAGGCCACCTCCAAGAGAGTTGAGCCAGCTCAAGGCTCAAAGCCAGGCCTGAAAATCAAGAGGCCAGCAGGCAGGCAACCCATGTCAAAGGCTAGAGCCTCAACTGAGAAGCCTGCTCCCATTGAGCCCGTTGCAGCTGAGGGCAAGAAGAGGAAAGAAAGAGTGAAGAAGACTGTAGCCAGAGTGCTTGGGAAAGCCTCCATCATGGTAGAAGAGGAGGAGGAAGAAGAGGCAGCTGCACCAGCGCCCAAGGCAGCCAAACTTATGGGAGATGCCATAAGGTCAGGGGGAGCTGCATCCAAGCCCAGGGAAGCACCTAAGGCTACATCTAAGCCTAAGAGTGCACCAAAGAGAAACACAAGAAGCATCCCAGCCACTGAGAAGAACAAGGCCCCAGTACCCGAGATTGTTGTAGAGGAAGAGGAAGAGAGTGTCCTTCGGAAGCTCAAGCCCAAGATCCCAGACCACAACGATGCTCATCCTGTGGCTGAGGATATGAAGCTCAGGAGAGACTCAGGGCTCAGGAAGTGGAGAAAAGCAGATCCATATGCTTCTAGGAGAAGGACTGAAGTGGACTACAGATTTCATACCAAGGAGCAGCAAGATTTCTATGAGACAGTGCTACTTGACAAGAAGCCAATCGTATGTGACATGAGATGGGTCGACTGGACCTATATCAAGGACAATGAAGAGTACTACCCAGGAGTTCATGACAGCTTCAAGGCGTGTGGAGTAGAGGACTTTGTTGGGCAGAAGCTCACAAAGTGGAACGAGGAACTCATCATGCAGTTCTACTCCACAACTCACTTTTATCTAGATGGGAGGATTACATGGATGTCTGAGGGTACGAGGTACCACTCTACTGTTGAGGAATGGGCAAAGCTGATCAATGCCTCAGAGGAGCAAGCAGATGACTTGGACATTTATGCCAAGAAAAAGATGGACCACAACTCCATGTCCAACATGTACAAGGAGATTCCGAATGAAGCACTTGACACATTCAAGTTTGGCTCAGTGCATTATCTTCTCTCAGGATTGCCTTCGATCAACTGGATCCTTAGGCACACCCTTCTGCCCAAGTTTGGAGATCACAAGATGATCAGAGGTCACGCGATCAATTTGCTTCATGTTTTTGACGTGCCTCAAAAATTCAAAGTTATGAGCCTCATAGTGGAAATGATCAAAAGGACTGCGGCAGATCAGAAGAGGAGCTGTGGATATGCCCCTCAGATTCAGGAGCTCATCAACTCCAAGATGGGCACGGGCGTATATTTGTTGGATAAGGAACACCTGCCCATCCGTCCAGATTTCGAGAACAATGAAGTCGTGATGACAGAGAATGAACCATCATCTGCCCATGCACAAGCTCAGAAGGAGAAGGCGAAGAAGGAGAAAGCTGCCAGGATGCCTACTCAAGCGGAGGCATCTTTACTTCCTGAAAACCAAACAAGAGCAGCTCAGTTACTTGATTGCGTCCACCCTACGGATTGAGCAGAGTATAGCCACCCTGACTCAGAACCAGGAGAGCTTAGAGAGGATCATGGAACAAAGATTCTATGACTTGGACATCAAGGTGACAGAGATACAGATTGCCGTGGAGCAGCTCCAGGACGACATGAATGAGAGGAGAGGCAGGACCACGACTCATGCTTTTGCGAGGGTGCCATGAGGTCCGAGGTCGTCTGCACTGCCAGTTGCTGACACCAGAGCTACAACGTCTGCACCAGCCACAGCCTCCGTTCCACCAGCTCCAGCATCCACTTCAGCCTCGACTCCGACCACGTCTACCGAAGGCTTTGTCCTTGGAGTGCTCCGGACTCCACCACCACCTGAAGATCAAGCCTGAGCATTGATCTAGTGCTATGCATTTTCTAGGAACTTTTTGGTAACTTGTTGCCAAAGGGGGAGAAGATGTATAGATCATAGGCTTCGAGAGAGAGAGAGAGAGAGTGTTGCTTTTCTCTCTTGCTTTATTTGGTGTTTTTTCGAACCTTGTTTGCTTGTGTGTGAGATACTACGTCCTTATGCTTGTGAGACATCGATGATCATGTGTTTGATCATAAGCTACACTTAATGTTTGCTTAATGCTTGCTTAAATATTACCACTCTATCTATCGTTTGTGATCATTCACTATTCTTGGTGATGAGTGCATGTATTTCATTCTTATCATTTTGAGCGCTCCACCAAGATGTATGTGACATGGAAGAGTAACCCATGACTCTAACTCTTTGTGCATTTGCAGTCCAAAGAAAATTTTAAATATGCACAAATTTAGGGGGAGCTCTTACTTATCACATACTTCTCAAAGCGACGATATATTTCATGCTTATTATCTTTTGTCGAAGCTTTGATCTATATGTTGTCATCAATTACCAAAAAGGGGGAGATTGAAAGTGCAACTATCCCTAGGTGGTTTTGGTAATTCATAACAACATATAGCTCATTGAGCTAATACTATTCCAAGATAATTATTTCAGGAAAGCTCAATGATTGGCATGGCATGGATGTGAAAGTGGAACCCTCAAAATGCTAAGGACAATGGATTGGCTCAAGCTGAAAAGCTCAAGACTCTTCATTTTACATTTTAGTGATCCAAGATCACATTGAGTCCATAGGAAAAGCCAATACTATCAAGGAGGGACGATGTGTTGCTTAATGAGCCTCTTGCTTCATGTGCTTAATGATATGCTCCAAAACCTCAGCTACTTTCCCACTTCCACATATGACCTAAACCCTAAGCCAAACTCGGTCCTACCGACTCTTCCTATCCGGCGCCACCGAGTTTCACTTGTCATTAGCCACTGCCAAACCCTAGCAATTCGGTTCTACCGATAAGGATCTCGGTTTCACCGAGATGGGATTGCAAACTCTCTATTACCTATTGCAATATTCTCGGTCCCACCGAGATATGCAATCGGTCCCACCGAGATTGCAATGTAAACTCAGTGTTTCCCCTTTGTAACTTTTCGGTCTCATCGAGTTCCACTCGGTCTCACCGAAAGAGCAAATCGGTCCCACCGAGTTTGCCTGACCAACTCTCTGGTTAGCTAATTACCAAATTTGGTCTCACCGAGTTTGTGTAATCGGTCTCACCGAGATTACGTTATGCCCAAACCCTAACCGAATCGGTCCTACCGAGTTGCATGTCAGTCCCACCAAAAATCTCTAACGGTCACTAGGTTTACATTTTCGGTCCGATCGAGTTTATTGATTCGGTCCCACTGAGATTGGAAAACTGTGTAACGGTTGGATTTTGTGTGGAGGCTATATATACCCCTCCACCTCCTTCCTCATTCGAGGAGAGAGCCATCAGAACACACACACCATTCCAACTCATATATTCTGAGAGAGAACCACCTACTCATGTGTTGAGATCAAGACATTCCATTCCTACCATATGAATCTTGATCTCTAGCCTTCCCAAGTTGCTTTCCACTCAAATCTTCTTTCCACCAAATCCAAATCCTATGAGAGAGAGTTGAGTGTTGGGGAGACTATCATTTGAAGCACAAGAGCAAGGAGTTCATTACCTACACACCATTTGTTACTTCTTGGAGAGTGGTGTCTCCTAGATTGGCTAGGTGTCACTTGGGAGCCTCCGACAAGATTGTGGAGTTGAACCAAGGAGTTTGTAAGGGCAAGGAGATCGCCTACTTCGTGAAGATCTACCGCTAGTGAGGCAAGTCCTTCGTGGGCGATGGCCATGGTGGCATAGACAAGGTTGCTTCTTCGTGGACCCTTTGTGGGTGGTTGCTTCTTCGTGGACCCTTCGTGGGTGGAGCCCTGTGTGGACTCGCGCAACCGTTGCCCTTGGGTGGAGCCCTGTGTGGACTCGCGCAACCGTTACCCTTCGTGGGTTGAAGTCTCCATCAACATGGATGTAGGATAGCACCACCTATCCGAACCACGGGAAAAACATCTGTGTCTTCAATAGCGTTTGATTTCTCCAAACCCTTCCCTTTACATTCTCGCAAGTTGCATGCTTTACTTTCCGCTGCCCATAAACTCTTTGCATGCTTGCTTGAATTGTGTGATGATTGCTTGACTTGTCCTAAAATCTGCCAAGAACTAAAATTGGGAAAAGGTTAAATTTTTATTTGGTCAAGTAGTCTAATCACCCCCCCTCTAGACATACTTTCGATCCTACAAGAACTTTACAGGCAAGATGACCATACCCTCGAAATCACTTCTATCTTTGCTTGCTAGTTGCTCGCTCTATTGCTATGCCTATGCCGCGATACCTACCACCTGCTATATCATGCCTCCCATATTGCCATGTCAAACCTCTAACCCACCTTGTCCTAGCAAACCCTTGTTTGGCTATGTTACCGCTTTGCTCAGCCCCTCTTATAGCGTTGCTAGTTGCAGGTGAAGATTGGAGTTTGTTCCTTGTTGGAACATGTTTATTGTTGGGATATCATTATTATATCTTGTTTACTTTAATGCATCTATATACTTGGTAAAGGGTGGAAGGCTCGGCCTTATGCCTGGTGTTTTGTTCCACTCTTGCCGCCCTAGTTTCCGTCATACCGGTGTTATGTTCCTTGATTTTGTGTTCCTTATGCGCTTGGGTTATAATGGGAACCCCTTGACAGTTCGCCTTGAATAAAACTCCTCCAGCAAGGCCCAACCTTGGTTTTACCATTTGCCACCTAGCCTTTTTCCCTTGGGTTTCGCGGACTCAAGGGTCATCTTTATTTTAACCCCCCCGGGCCAGTGCTTCTCTAAGTGTTGGTCCAACCTAGAGCACCGTGCGGGGCCGTCCCTTGGCAACTTGGGTTACGTTGGCTTCCGTACACTTAGCTTATCCGGTGTGCCCTGAGAACGAGATATGTGCAACTCCTATTGGGATTTGTCGGCACAGCGGGTGGTCTTGCTTGTCTTGTTTTACCATTGTCGAAATGTCTTGTAACCGGGATTCCGAGTCTGATCGGGTCGTCCTGGGAGAAGGAATATCCTTCGTTGACCGTGAGAGCTTGTGATGGGCTAAGTTGGGACACCCCTGCAGGGATTTGAACTTTCGAAAGCTGTGCCCGCGGTTATGGGCAGATGGGAATTTGTTAATATCCGGTTGTAGAAAACCTGACACTTAACTTATTTAAAATGAATCAACAGCGTGTGCAGCCGTGATGGTCTCTTTTCGGCGGAGTCCGGGAGGAGAACACGGTCTTGTGTTATGTTTGAATGTAAGTAGTTTTAGGATCACTTCTTGATCTTTGTAGCTTCTCGACCATGCTTTGCCTTCTCTTCTTGCTCTCATTTGCGTAAGTTAGCCACCATATATGCTAGTGCTTGTTGCAGCCCCTCCTCACTACCTTTTCCTACCCCTGAGCTTAAATAGTCTTGATCGCGAGGGTGTGAGATTGCTGAGTCCCCATGACTCACAGATTACTTCCAAAACCAGATGCAGGTGCCGATGATGCCATTCCAAGGGATGCGACCGAACTCAAGTGGGAGTTCGACAAGGATTCAGGACGTTATTATGTTTCCTTTCCAGACGATCAGCAGTGGAGCCCAGTTGGGGCAATCGGGGATCTTATGCATGTGGGGTTGTCTTTATTTTGGTTCCGTAGTCGGACCTTAATTGTATTCTGATGTAACGCTATATTTATGAATTGTGTGAAGTGGCGATTGTAAGCCAAATCTTTATCTCTTTCTGATTCAGTACATGTGATGTGTAAAGATTACCCCTCTTGCAACATGCCTACAATGCGGTTATGCCTCTAAGTCGTGCTCCGACACGTGGGAGATATAGCCGCATCGTGGGTGTTACAAGTTGGTAATCAGAGCATTCCCTGACTTAGGAGGCCCCTGCTTGATCGAATCGCTGGCGTTGTTGAGTCTAGAAAAATGTTTTGAGTCTTATATGATTATATATATCGGAGAGTAGGATTCTTTTTACTCCTCAGTCCCTTCGTCGCTCTAGTGAGGCATCCTGACATAGAGTTTTGACTCTTCTCTTCTCAAATTTCACTAATTTTTTTAGGATCACGCGGGTATCTTGGAATCGTTTCGATGGTTTTGTGACGAGAACATTGTTCTTGGTGCCTCCTGACATTTAGGGGTTGTGGCAGTGTCCCGTGGAGTTGAGCTCCGAGATGTTGTCATCACAATTTTATCGTTGCAGTTTTGGAATACCTGAGTTTCGCCGACATCGAAAATCTCTTTTATGCAGTTTTTGGTGAGATAACCTCGACGCCACCCAGTACTGGGGCAGGAGTTTGGGAGTATTGCCATAACTCGTATAACGGATGCTTTTTGAAGGTTGAGGTAAATGATTTCCGAAGGTTTCTTGGTTATGTGTTGAAGGATGGATATGGATGGATGTAGGATTTGCTAGTTTTGGGTGAGATATTATGCTTCCCCTGTATCCCCAACACCTGATTGCATAACCGGAAAGTTTCGGGAGTTTCATATGTGGGAATTCATGTAGCTCTAGTATTTGTTCCTGCATATATTTGGTTTGTGATTGGGTAATCCTTACCAAGTATTTGTTCATATCCGTACCTTGTTGTTTATTCTTCTACCTTTATCTAAGTGCCTTCTCAATTTATGGAAGTGTGACGATTTACTTCGGAATTCATTCGTTCATTCTTGTTCGAATATTAAGGCTATATGTTGCAATTTTGATCCATTTGATTCAGCTTGAATATATGTATTTCAAGATGCTAACGGATGTCACCCTCTTCAGGATGGCTCCTCCAACGCGTCAGAATCCGAAACCACCGCCACCACCTCCACCTCCGGAGGCATGGCAAGCTGTGATGGCCGCCACCAACGCCAACACATGGATGATTATGCAACTCTTGCAAGAGCGCAACCAAGGAAATCAAGGCCATGGCAATAATCAAACTCAGTTTGCTACCCTCAACCAGTTCCTCGCAAACCAGCCGAAGTCTTTCAGTAACTGTGTCGAGGCCATAGATGGTGACGATTGGCTCGTGGATATCTGCAAACATTTTGAGTGTAGCAATGTCAAGCCTGAGGACTTTGTCAAGTTTGCTTCGTTCCGACTCAAAGACCAAGTTGCTGAGTGGTATCGACAATACAAAGATTCCAGAGGAGGTCGTGTGATTACCTGGGATGATTTCCGCCAAGACTTCAAAGCTCACCACATTCCTCAGAGTGTTGTTGAGAGTAAGCATGAGGAGTTCCGCAATCTGAAGCAAGGCAGCTTGTCTGTTTACCAATACAACATCCTGTTCCAGAGGCTCGCTCGCTTCGCCAAGCAAGACGTCCCTGATGACAAGAGCATGATTTATCAGTTCAGAGGTGGCCTCAGAGAAGATCTGCAACTAGCCCTCGTGCTTTTTGAGCCAAAAAAGTATGATGAGTTCTACAACATGACATTAAAGCAAGAGGCTGCTCAGCTCAAGTGCGATGCTTCCAAGAAGAGAGTCAGGGATGCAACTCCTTCTTCTTGTTCAAATCAAGTGGCAGCTAAGCAGCAAAAGTACTGGTTGCCTCCTCCTCCTTTGTTCCGCCAGCCTTATCAGCAGAAGAGCAAAGGTGGCAATGGATCCTCCCACCCACCCAACCCAGGCTTTCAGAACAAAGCTTCGTCTCATGCTCCAAGGTCAAGTGCTCCGTATCACCGTCCGCTCTCAGAGGTCACGTGCAACAAGTGTCAGCAGAAGGGTCACTATGCAAACAAATGCTTCAACCAGAGGCGTCTTCCGCCTCCTCCTCCTGTGAGATCTGCCAGCACCGCAATGGTCAAGCATAATCCCAAGTCTGCAAAGGTCAACTTGATGAACGCAGCTCAGGCAGAGGACTCTTCAGAAGTGATCATGGGTAACTTTCCAGTTAACTCTACTCCTGCAAAAGTCCTTTTTGATACTGGTGCATCACATTGTTTCATGTCAAGATCATTTGTTTCAAAGCATGACTTCATTTCGGAAATGTTGGGTAAACCTATGGGAGTGGTTTCTCCGGCCAAGTCTATGAGGGCTACCACGATGATCCCGAATGTTTCTATCAAGATGGGTGACTATAAGTTTCTGTCTTCTCCATTGGTCATTGGTGACTCGGATATTGATCTAATTCTCGGCATGGACTGGCTTTCTAAGCACAAGGCTCAACTTGATTGTGCTGCTAGGCAGATTCAATTGATACACTCGTCTGAGGATGTGATCATCTATGCAGCTCGTGACGATACCATTCAACTGTTTTCTCTCAACGAGAAGGGCGAGTTGGATGCCATCTCTCAGATTCCATTCGTTTGTGAATATCAAGACGTCTTTCCAGAAGAGCTTCCAGGAATGCCTCCTCATCGGCTAGTTGAATTTGTCATCAATCTTGAGCCTGGCACGGAACCTGTTTGTAAACGTCCTTACAAGCTTGGACCGAAAGAGTTGAAGGAGCTGAAGAAACAACTCGATGAACAAGAGCATATGGGTCTGATCCGATCGAGTTCTTCTCCATGGGGTTGTGGTGTTCTTTTTGTCAAGAAGAAAGATGACACGGACCGACTCTGCGTCGACTACCGTCCATTGAACAAGAAGACCATAAAGAACAAGTACCCACTTCCCAACATCAATGAGCTTTTCAAACAACTCAAGGGTGCTCAAGTATTCTCCAAGCTTGACCTCCGTATGGGCTATCATCAAATTCGCATTCGTGAACAAGACATCCCCAAGATAGCATTCAGAACAAGCTATGGTTCATATGAATACACCGTCATGTCCTTCGGCCTTGTTAATGCTCCTCCAACATTCTCTCGCATGATGAACTTCATCTTCAACCCTTACACAAATGAATTCGTCTTGGTCTATCTCGACAACATTTTGGTCTTTTCCAAGAACAAAGAGGATCATCCCAAGCATTTGAGATTGGTGCTGGACAAACTCAGAGAACATCAGTTCTATGCGAAGTTCTCAAAGTGCGAGTTTTGGCTCGATGAGGTTCTCCACCTTGGGCATATCATCTCCGCCAAGGGCATAGCTGTTAATCCTGAGAAGGTGTCTGCAATTGTGAATTGGGAACCGCCTCAGAATGTGAAGCAGCTCCGCAGCTTTCTTGGGCTCGCAAGCTATTGTCGAAGATTCATCGAGAATTTCTCTAAGATCACGAAGCCTCTTTCCAACCTTTTCCAGAAGCATGTGAAGTATGTCTGGACGCCTGAATGTGACATCGCTTTCAACACCCTCAAAGAGAAGTTAGTCATAGCTCCAGTTCTGACTCCTCCTGATGAATCCAAACCATTTGAGGTTTTCTGTGATGCTTCCCTGCAAGGTCTCGGTGCTGTGTTAATGCAAGAGAAGAAAGTTGTGGCATATACCTCTCACCAGTTGAAGCCCAACAAAAAGAACTACCCCACTCATGACCTCGAGTTGGCGGCAGTTGTCCATGCTCTTTTAACATGGAGACATCTCTTGTTGGGAAGGAAAGTGGACATCTTCACTGATCATAAGAGTCTCAAGTACATCTTCACTCAGCCCAACCTCAACCTCAGGCAGACTCGTTGGGTCAAGATGATTCAAGAGTATAATCCGAGTATTGAATATACTCCAGGCAAGGCCAATGTCATTGCTGACGCTTTGAGCAGGAAGGCTTACTACAACAGTTTGATTCTCAAGCCCTTCCAACCGGATCTTTGTGAAGTTTTCCGCAAACTTAATCTCCAAGTTGTCCCTCGATGATTCCTTGCCAACCTCCAAGTCTCTCCTACTTTGGAAGATCAAATTCGTGAGGCTCAACTTCTTGATGCAATGGTGAAGAAGGTGAAGATTGGGATTGCCAAGAGCCAACCCAAGTACAAGTGTTACTGCCTTGATGACAAAGATACTCTATTCTTTGAGGATCGCATTGTTGTTCCTAAAGGTGACCTTCGTAAAGTCATTATGAATGAGGTTCACAATTCACTCCTATCTATTCATCCTGGAAGTACAAAGATGTACCATGACCTCAAGCAGTCGTATTGGTGGACTCGAATGAAGCGCGAGATTTCTCAGTTCGTGAATGAATGTGATGTCTGCGAAAGAGTGAAAGCAGAACACCAACGGCCAACTGGTCTCCTCCAACCTCTAGCCATTCCAGAATGGAAGTTTGACCATATTGAGATGGACTTCGTGACTGGATTTCCCAAGTCCAAGCGCGGCAATGATGCTATCTTTGTTTTCATCGACAAGCTCACTAAAGTGGCTCATTTTCTTCCTATCAGAGAATCTATCACAGCAGCTCAGTTGGCAGAGCTATATACCTCCAGGATTGTCTCTTTGCACGGCATTCCACAATTGATATCTTCAGATTGTCGAAGCATCTTTACTTCTAAGTTCAGGGATTCCTTCCACAAGGCTATGGCACCAACATTTGCTTCAGCACAACCTTTCATCCTCAAACTAGTGGCCAAGTCAAACGAGTAAATCAAATTCTTGAAGATATGCTCAGGGCTTGTGTCATTTCTTTCGGTATGAAGTGGGAAGATTGTCTTCCATATGCTGAGTTCTCCTACAACAACAGCTTCCAAGTGAGTTCGGGCAAGGCCCCATTCGAGATTCTCTATGGCAGAAAGTGCCGTACTCCTCTTAACTAGTCAGAGACTGGTGAACGCTAACTTCTTGGCAATGACTTGATCACAGAGGCTGAAGAAATGTGCAAAGTCATTCGTGAAAATCTCAAAGCCGCGCAATCGCGCCAGAAGACTTACAATGATAGCAAGCATCGTGACTTGGCTTTCGAGATCGGAGACCATGTCTACCTCCGCGTCTCTCCAATGAAAGGTACTCGTCACTTCAGTATCAAAGGGAAGCTTGCCCTTAGATACGTGGGTCCTTTCAAGTTCATTGGAAAAAGAGGCGATCTCGCCTATCAACTTGAGCTTCCCTCCAACTTTGCAAACGTGCACGACGTGTTTCACGTGTCTCAGCTTCGCAAGTGTTTCAAGACTCCTGACCGCACCATCAACTTCGAAGAGATTGATCTCCAAGAAGACCTGTCTTATCATGAGCATCCCGTTGCTATTCTTGAAGAAACTGAGCGCAAGACTCGCAACAAGTCTATCAAATTCCTAAAAGTGAAGTGGTCACATCATTCCGACTGAGAAGCGACCTGGGAACGCGAGGACCACCTCCGTTACGAATATCCGGAGTTTTTCCAGTCCTAGATCTCGGGACGAGCTCCTTTCGTAGTGGTGGAGTGTTGTAACGCCCCGTATGTAACTTGCCATATTTGTATTCCAACTCTTGCCATTTTCGGCTCTAAGTTATGATATTCCCTCGTGGTTGGGTTTTGTCTTCGTTTCACATTTTGTCCATGTCATGCATTTCATATCATGTCATCATGTGCATCGCATTTGAATACGTGTTTGTCTCATGCATCCGAGCATTTTCCCCATTGTCCGTTTTGCATTCCGGCACTCCTACTTCCTCCGGCGTCCTCTTTTGTCTCTTTTCGTGTGCGAGTGTTAGACTTTCTCATAATGGACCAAGACTTGCCAAGTGGCCTTGGTATACCACCGGTACACCGCCTGTCAAGTTTCGTGCCATTTGGAGTCCGTTTGATACTCCAACGGTTAACCGAGGAACCGTAAAAGCCTTGTGTGTGTTGCAGCCCAACACCCCTCCAAAGTGTCCCAAAACCCATCCAAACCCCCTCCATCCTCTCGGCCGTTCGATCACGATCGCGTGGCCGAAAACCGCACCTCATTTGGACTCTCCTAGCTCGCTCTACCTATAAATATGTGCATGTCCCTGAAATTTGCGGATGAAACCCTAAAAACTTCCCCTCTCCGCGCCGGACGTGTCCGCCCGCCGCCAGACACGCATCCGCAGCCGCCCGTGCCCAATCGGGGCTCGCCACGTGTCTACCGCCCGCCGCCACCGCGCCGGCCCGCCGAGGCTCGCAGCCG
>NC_057806.1:113144146-113153684 GCF_018294505.1 Triticum aestivum
CCTCCGCCGCCTCGCGCCGCCCGCGCCCTCCGCCGCACGTCGCTGCCAGCCACCGCGCTGGCGCCCGCCGCCGAGGACGCCACCGTTCGCCCCCACGCCGCTGGCCGCCGGATCCGGCAAGCCCGCGGCCGGATCCCGCCGTCTCGTCCTCATCCATCACCGGACCCGCCACCGCACCTCGCCGGCGAGCTCTTTCGCAACTCCGACCACCGTCTCCTCCAACTCCGGCGTCGTCTCCGGCAAGATCCTCTGCCACCTCGTTTTGCGTGCCTGGGTCAACTCTAGATCCAGAGGTGATTTTTTCTTCTAAGTCCCCGGATCTGTAACTTTTTCAAGCCTTGTTCATTGCATCATAACTCTGTCATCGTAGCTCCGTTTCGTGCGTGTGGTATATCGAAATGTTCGTTAGGATGTCCTCTTCATTTTGTTCCATTGCACCATGCTTGTTTGGGCCCATCTTGATGCCCTAAATTATGTTGTAAGAGTGCTATAAAATGTTAGTTTCTGTTTCTTAACAGATTATGGGCATTTGTCATTTTTGCCATGATTTTTGTGTGCCTCCTATGAATTTGAGCCCTACAGGTGTTTTGGGCTATGCCATGCCATCTTTATAGTGGTGTATGCCATGTATTTTTGTGATCAATGTGGTGAATAGCACAAGCATGCAAAGTAGCTCTCGTGATGTTGCTGGTTTCAGGGACTTAGAATTCTACTAAGTCTTTTCCCTGATGTTATTTTTATGCCATGTATCCATGTTGCTACAGAGTTATCCATGCTTCTTCTGAGCATGTTCAGTAAGGATGATTTGAGCATATGGTTGTGCTCTATCCATCCATGTCTTTTTTTGCATTTATGGAGTACCCTAGCATGACTCAATCTTGCTCTACTTTTGCTATTAAATGTTCCTGGCAGATTGTTTACATGTTAATCAATTTTGCCAAGGTTGTTGTAGTTGATCCATGCATGCTATGAGATGGTTCTTGCCATGTTTGGATTCTTGATCATGTCTTCTTGCTGGGTGTATTCTTAGTTTGTCATGCAATTCCTTGAGTTGAGTGCATCGAGCTCTTAATCATGCCTACATAACTCTGTTTTTGCCATGTCCAGTTTTCTGCTAAGTCTGAATCTGTTAACGAAACTTGCTATTTTTACATGGGTGCCATCATGTTTTCTATGCCCTTTTGGCTTATGGTCAGTAAGGGACTTTTGTTATATTCTTTGAGTACTTCCGTCCCATGCCTTGTTTTGCCATGATATGTTCTTGTACCATATTGTTATCTTACTCTAAACATTGCTTCCTGATGTTAAATCCTGACATGTTGTTTTCACTAAGTCTGTGAAGCTGATATCTTTGCACTTTTGCCATGCTTGTTTGAACATGCTATTGTGTGATTTAGCCGTAGCTCAGTGTTCATATTTTGTCAAGCATCTTGAGTGGATCACTGCCATGTGCTTTGTTGCTATGTTAGAGTGCAGTAGCTTAGTTTCTTGTTGCATTTTAGATGGCATCGTGCTATTAATCGCAAGTTTGTGCCATTATTGTTTTGCTTGCCATTTGCAAACCATGCATCCGATTCCGGTGATCTTTATATCGAAATCGACCGAAATCAACTCATCTTTCTAGTGGCACGCTTGGTTTGCCAAGTTGAGGCCTGGTTCAATCTTTTCCTTCCGGAGCATGCATATGCATTGCATATTACCTCCCGCATATCATGCCATGTTTTGCATCATGTTGCTTGCGCATTGCACCGTGGTTGATTGTGGTTCCCTTTGCTTGTGTTCTTGCCTTGGGTAGAGCCGGGAGATGAGTTCGTGATCGAGGAACCCGTTGAGTATGCTTACGAGGATCAAGCTTACGTCAACTCGGAGAACTTTGCAGGCAAGATGACCATACCCTCGAAATCACTTCTATCTTTGCTTGCTAGTTGCTCGGTCTATTGCTATGCCTATGACGCGATACCTACCACCTGCTATATCATGACTCCCATATTTCCATGTCAAACCTCTAATCCACCTTGTCCTAGCAAACCGTTGTTTGGCTATGTTACCGCTTTGCTCAACCCCTCTTATAGCGTTGCTAGTTGCAGGTGAAGATTGGAGTTTGTTCCTTGTTGGAACATGTTTATTGTTGGGATATCATTATTATATCTTGTTTACTTTAATGCACCTATATACTTGGTAAAGGGTGGAAGGCTCGGCCTTATGCCTGGTGTTTTGTTCCACTCTTGCCGCCCTAGTTTCCGTCATACTGGTGTTATGTACCTTGATTTTGCGTTCCTTACGCGGTTGGGTTATAATGGGAACCCCTTGATAGTTCGCCTTGAATAAAACTCCTCCAGCAAGACCCAACCTTGATTTTACCATTTGCCACCTAGCCCTTTTCCCTTGGGTTTCGCGGACTCAAGGGTCATCTTTATTTTAACCCCCCCGGGCCAGTGCTTCTCTAAGTGTTGGTCCAACCTAGAGCACCGTGTGGGGACGTCCCTTGGCAACTTGGGTTACATTGGCTTCCGTACGCTTAGCTTATCCGGTGTGCCCAGAGAACGAGATATCTGCAGCTCCTATCGGGATTTGTCGGCACAGCGGGTGGTCTTGCTTGTCTTGTTTTACCATTGTCAAAATGTCTTGTAACTGGGATTCCGAGTCTGATCGGGTCGTCTTGGGAGAAGGAATATCCTTCGTTAACCGTGAGAGCTTGTGATGGGCTAAATTGGGACACCCCTGTAGGGATTTGAACTTTCGAAAGCTGTGCCCGCGGTTATGGGCAGATGGGAATTTGTTAATATCCGGTTGTAGAAAACTTGACACTTAACTTATTTAAAATGAATCAATAGCGTGTGTAGCCGTGATGGTCTCTTTTCGGCGGAGTCCGGGAGGAGAACACGGTCTCGTGTTATGTTTGAATGTAAGTAGTTTTTGGATCACTTCTTGATCTTTGTAGCTTCTTGACCGTGCTTTGCCTTCTTTTCTCGCTCTCATTTGCGTAAGTTAGCCACCATATATGCTAGTGCTTGCTGCAGCCCCACCTCACTACCTTTTCCTACCCATGAGCTTAAATAGTCTTGATCGCGAGGGTGTGAGATTGCTGAGTCCCCGTGACTCATAGATTACTTCCAAAACGAGATGCAGGTGCCGATGATGCCATTCCAGGGGATGCGACCAAACTCAAGTGGGAGTACGACGAGGATTCTGGACGTTATAATGTTTCCTTTCCAGACGATCAGTAGTGGAGCCTAGTTGGGGCAATCGGGTATCTTATACATGTGGGGTTGTCTTTATTTTGGTTCCGTAGTTGGACCTTGATTGTATTCTGGATGATGTAATGCTATATTTATGAATTGTGTGAAGTGGCGATTGTAAGCCAAATCTTTATCTCTTTCTGATTCAGTACATGGGACGTGTAAAGATTACCCCTCTTGCGACATGCCTACAATGCGGTTATGCCTCTAAGTCGTGCTCCGAGACGTGGGAGATATAGCCACATCGTGTGTGTTACATAAGTCAAGAGGCGTGCTGTAGTCATCATCACCTGTCCACTTCCCGCAGAACATATTCGCTTCTCCATCTTTGTCTGCACATAATCTCGTCCAATCTTCCATCCCCGCTAAGGCGCCTCCCCCCTCGTCCGAAACCCAAGCACTAACAATGGCAGAACCAAGCAGCGTCCGCCGAAAGAGTGGCTGGAATTCGCTCCCCACAGAGGTAATCAAGCTCATTGTTTCGCGTGTGGACAATCTCAGTACCATGCTGCTCGCCGCGTGCTCGTCGGGGCTCTACCGTTTACTCAAAGCCCTCAGGCCGGAGCTTTTTAAGCCAGCTCCTTGCTTGCTGATGCCGCCTGATCTTCAGAAACGGCGTGTCACGCAGCATAACGATTGTAGGGTGGCGAGCATCAACCCCCTTGACTGTGATCTGATCCCCGTCAGCCTCAACTACATTAACGGTATGTACTGGGTCGGCATGAACACGTCTTGGATGGTGCTCGTCGACGGTCGCGGCAGCTGGATGCTCGTGGAGGTCTACACCCGGCGATTGATCCCCCTTCCTTCGATTAACACTGCACTGCTTTGGCACTGCAGCCCAGAATACTCGGAATCTTACAGTAGCCAACATGATACCAAGTTTAATTTGCTCAAGGTTGTAATCTGCCAAGTGCCCACAAGATCTGCGAATTATAAAGACTTCAGGCTAATTGCGTTCTTCAACCGCGGTCTCGCCTATCTGACAGGTCACTACGGTAAGTGGATAAATTTGCACATCCATCACAGGGTCATACATCCTCCATGGTTCTCTGATGCCATTGAACACAAGGGCTTCATTTATGCTGTCGAATCCTTCTATGGCTGGACGTATTGCTGGCCTACTCCATTCATCGCTACAAACGACTGTTATAGCAGTATGTTACTTTCCTATGATATCATGATGGCTTGCTTATATTACTGTCAACATTTGCTGAAAAAATATTCATGCTCATAACATGCTGTTCTTAATATTGACTAAATCAAGAGCCTTTTTTTATTTGACTCCAACTTGATATGATGTTGTAGGCCGCCTGGTGTCCCTACCATTCCTAATCCCAGAACCTTTCAAAGAAAAGCGGCATGGCAGTTGCAGGTGGTTCCTGGCTCGATCAGACGACGGCGAAAGATTGATGATCGTTCGCACGTACCGGATGTGTTGTTTCGCGGAATACAATCACAGTCACTGCAAGGTCTTTGAGCAGGATCCCAGCTTCCCTGGGCCTTCAGGAATTTTTGACTGGAGGCTGGTAAGTAGCCTTGGTACATGCTCTCTGTTTGTCGGACTGAATTATCCGATTAACCAGGAGATAACCGGCGGCAAGGATCATGATGGTAGCGCGGTTTCGTTCATCAGGCAAAACTGTGTGTACACAGCGTACCATGCGTCTCTACATGCACCATACCCTAATATGTGCCGCCATGCTCTGCAGCCCAAAGTAGGAGAGAGGGTCACAAGTATCAGACTTCGACCTGCTGGCTAGAGTTTCCCCCGTCAGGCACCCATCTGGTCCAAGCCGTCAGCCAATCTCCACAGTTTAATAAATAGTAACGTCTAACTGAGCCAATTAGTTAGATGCATACACTTGGTGTAGTAGGATCTTTATTTAGTTTGATGCATACACTTGTTCTTTTTTGTTAGCCCTTTTGTAATGATGGCTGATGTTTGGTTTGGAAGAGAGAGCTGCGTCTTCACTCTTCTGGCCTGCTTACTGCTTCTGTTGCACCCCCAGCCCTGGTTGCTGCTGCTGTTTTCAATGTACAATCAATAGTATATTTCGTCTGTTGGTTGAATAAATGTGTTGTTAGAATAACAAACACAATGTTTTGGAAGTCATTGCACGGTTCGATCCTTTAGTGCCCCGTACCGTATGTAGCGCATACTATTTTTCGTACGAAACACATTTTCCACTTGTTGATAACATGCAACCCACTGATGAAGGCCCAATAGAGAAGCCCATAATTAACTGGAAGTGAGGCTCTCACATGAATCCGCCCCAGGTACATGCTCATGGTCCCCTAAACATAAATAAGTAAATAAATAAATAAATAAATAAATAAAGCTAAATTCTCATGCACCAGTTCTTTGGGAAAATAGGTAGCCCGGTATTTCTTTTTGAAGAATGCCCAAGCTAGGCCTATTTGTTTTCTCCGAATTACTGGGCTGCAAATCTTTCAAGACGAGGATGGATGCAATCCGGCCTGGCTTAAGAGTATGGTCAATGTCTGTTAAAAGTAATATCAAAAGGGGTTGAAAATTCCAAACAATAGCAAATGGGATATAAGTTTCTTTTTTTTTTGTTTTTGTTCTTCACTGATATCTTATACATATTTCATTAGATTTAACATGACATAGTACTAATTTATTTTTAAATTTGTTTTTAGTATGGCTATTAATTTTTGGATTAAGAATATTTCGTTCCCCAGCAAAAATTTGCGAATTTTCAAAATTTCCCACATATTTAGTTAATTTTTTGACCCTGGTACTGACCAGAAAATGGCCAGCAATTCTAAAAATGGAAAACGGGCTGCAATAAATTCCATATGAGTTAGAAAATGAGTAAAAATTATAAAAAGAATAGCAAATGGGCTATACACGCCACATATTTCGAGGCTGACTTGTTTACGCAAGGCTTTGTCAGTGAACACACGATTCTAGCAGCAGTGACTGTTGGATGTCCATCCAACGGCCGACGTGCTTCTTCAATCTCTGATCTTCCTGCTCCAGCCACCTAAACTAGCGCCGGCGGGACTGCCTACTCCCTCCTCTTGTGCCCCACTGTGATGCCGCGCAGGCTTCCCCGGCCCACCCTACTCCCTCCGCTGGCCTGGCCGCACGCAATCAACTGCCTCCTTATTGCGCGAAAAAGAATGATTCCTCCCACTGACATCTGGGGTGCACCAGTTGGGAGGCTGACCTGTGGGCCTACTAAGTTGACACGTATGCAGGGCTTGTCAACTTAGTCAACAAATGATTCTAGAAGCAGTAACCATTGGATTTGAATCGAACGGTCCTGCTGCTTCTTCAATCGCTGCTCTTCTTGCACCAGCCGCCCAAACCAGCGCCGGGGAGACCGCCTGCTCCTGCCTCCAGTGGCCGGCTGTGCTGCCGTTGAGGCCTCATCGCCCCTACCACTCCCACCGCTAGCCAGGCCCTGCGGCGACGGCAGCCTCACACCGCAGCCGAACCAGTGAACCCTCGTACTCCTCTCCGCGTGCGCATCCACTGCCGCATCTTCCCTGGCTCCGCGTCGTCCCCTTCCTAGGCCTCGCCGTCGTCCACCGCCTTGGTGCTCTCGGCGCGGCGTGGTCAACGACATTCCATCGGAAGAGTACTGTATGTGGAGAGGCTGACAGCTGGGTCCATGGCCACAGCCCAGTTTTTTGTGATTTGCCAAGTAAGTCGCTTTGTCAGGCCTGTTGGGCTGCAAATCTTTCAAGACGAGGAGACCTTTCATTCGGCTGGCCGAGAAAATGGCCCATCAGTAATGAGAAATGGGATGTACATTTTTAAAACGCATCAACCCGGCAATTAGTTTCAAATATCTTTTTTTTCATTTCGAGATTTTAAATTACATTAATTTTTATGCGTGGAGAATTTGTTGGATTTTATATTGATATACATTTATTTTTAAAATCAGTTTGAATGTGAGTCAAAATTTCGGGATTAAAAACAATTCGGACAGCACCGAAATATGCAAAATTTCGTATAATTTTTTAACCGTGGCCACAATATGGGCTGTAATGCTAACAAAAAGAATATGAGCTCCAAAAAAACCTTAATAATTAGCAAATGGGCTGTAAATTATTAGAAATAATGGCAGATGGGTTTTATGCTATTTTCCACAGATTTGAGGCTTTCCTAAAAAAAGGTTGACGCACAAGCAGTGACTGTTGGATGGCCATCCAACGGCCGTCGTGCTTCTTCAATCTCTGCTCTTCCTGCTCCAGCCACTCAAACAAGCGCCGGCGGGACTGCCTGCTCCCTCCTCCCCACGGCCAGCTCTGCTGCTGCGCAGGCCTCATAGCTCCACCGTACTCCCATCGCTGGCCTAGCCATCCCTCTACTCACCCACACCTGCTGTTATTCTCTGGCGACGGTAGACGAACCAGTAAACCCTCTACAGTCGTACTCCCCTCCGCGTGGGAAACAGCTGCCGAGTCTTCCCTTCCTTCGTGTCGTTCCCTTCCTAGGCCTCGCCGTCGTCCATCGCCCTAGTGCTCTCGGCGTGTCCTGGTCAACATGGTCAACGATCGACATGCATCTGAAGTGGACTGTACGCGGAGAGGCCGACAGCTGGGTCCACGGCCGCACGCAAGGAAATGCCTCCTTATTACACGCAAAATAATGATTCCTCCACCTGACATCAGGGACCCACCGAAAGGGCCTCTGTATTTTGCAAAAAAAATGTTACCGCCGCTGACAGCTTGGACCCACCAGCTATATCTTCGCACGCAAGGAAGTGCCTCCTTATTACGCACAAAAAAATGAATACTCCCCCTGTTAGCTGGGACCCAGTATAGTGGCAGGCTGACTTGTGGGCCTACTAAGTTGACAGGGACGGAGGGCTTTGTCAACTTAGTCAATATGCATGATTCTAGCTCCAGTGACCATATGATGTCCATCCAACGGCCGTAGTGCTTCTTCAACCTCTGGTCTTCTTACTCCAGCCGCCCAAACCAGCGCCGGTCGTGCCTCGTGCTCCTTCCTCCCGTGGCCGGCTGCGATGTGGCGGAGGCCTCACCGCCCCCTACTACTCCCACCGCTGGCCAGGCCATCCCTCTACTCACCCACACCCCCTGTTATTCTGCGGCGATGGCAGCCTCACACCGTAGCGAACTAGTGAACCCTCGTACTCCTCTACGCGTGGGTATCCACTGCCGCGTCTTCCCCAACTCCGCGTCGTCCCCTTCCTAGGCCTCACCGTCGTCCACCGCCCTGGTGCTCTCGGCGCGGCGTGGTCAATGTGGTCAAGGAACGGCTTCCATCGGACATGGACTGTACGTGGAGAGGCTGACAGCTGGGTCTAGGGCCGCAGCAAGGAAGTGCCTACTTATTACGTGCAAAATAATTATTCCTCCACCTGACAGCGGGGACCCACCAGACGGGCCACCATATTTCGCGAAAAAAATGTTTCCCCCCAGACTGCTGGGACCCACCAGCTACATCTTCGCACGCAAGGAAGTGCCTGACAGTCGGGACCCACCTGGTCGAAGCGTACGTAGCGTTGTCATTTTGGTCGCGAACGTGTACGTACATATATACTAGTGGATGTAGAGGCGCGCACGTGTCGTAGTAGAGGTGCGCACGTAGCATGTACGCGTACGTACAGCGGCCAGGGTGCAAGAAAGAAAATACGGCCACGTATGTGTACATATGGGCGGGGTCTCGAATGCCTACTCGCGCATACGTACGGCCAGGGCTCGTGTACATGGCTAGGTCGGAACGGAGAAACATCGTCATCGTCGTGTTCATGGGGAGGCAACGGAATGCGTCGTGTTCATGGGGAGGCAACGGAATGCGTCGTGTTCATGGGGAGGCAACGAAATGCGTCGTGTTCATCAGGAGGCAACGAAATGCGTGGTCGTGTTCATCGGGAGGGCTTGGATGGAACAGGTGATGGAAATGAGGCCTGGCATACCGCAAAATGGAGGAAACGGACCTCCTATGTTTGGAATGGGGTCCTGTTGATCGGGAGGGGTGTGGCGTACCGCAAAACGGAGGAAACGACCTCCTACGGTCGAAACGGGGGTCCTGTTGATCGGGTGGGGTGTGGCGTACCGCAAAACGGACGAAACGGACCTCCTACGGTCGAAACGGGGGTCCTGTTGATCGGGAGGGGTGTGGCGTACCGCAAAACGGACGAAACGGACCTCCTACGGTCGAAACGGGGATCCTGTTCATCGGTAGGGGTGTGGCGTACCACAAAATGGGACTCCACGGGATACTGTTCATCTCCACCGTCGACCTCCTCCAGCCTCCACGGGCTACCGTCGACCTGCTCCAGCCTCCACGGGCT
>NC_057806.1:113154124-113168227 GCF_018294505.1 Triticum aestivum
AATCGATCGGCTTTAGTTAGCAGCAGTAGCGAAGGAATCGCTCGATCGGGTTTAGTTAACAGCCATCGATCGATCGCTCGGGTTCAGTAACGCGTAGCCTGCAGTGCAATCGCTCGGGTTCAGTTAGAGCCCAACACCTCGCTCGGGTTCAGTTAGAGCCAACGCCTCGCTCACATGCGCGTACGTGTACGAGAGAAACGCGCATCGCTCGGCCCCCGACCTCCCACCGTAACCAGGAACTCCCCAAAATTTTCCTCACCTCGCTTCTACCATGGTTTTTTCCGTCATGGATGACCCAAAGAATGTCATGCAGCTGCGTCTCCGGCCCGCCCAGGACGAAAAGCCCATTTTCTGTCATGATTTTTTGTCATAGAAGTAGGATCCCACCACATCTATGATGATACCGGGTTTTGTCACAATTATCTCATAGAAGTGTCGTATGTATGACATAAATTTTTTTCATTCAGCCCAAAATGTCACGGATGTGTCTTTTTTTTGTAGTGGAAGAAGCTATCTAGCTAATAACTATGGACCCGAAGGTCTGTGGTAAACTACTCACACATCATTGAAGAGGCTATGGTGTTGATATAGAAGCCCTCCATGATCGATTCCCCCTCCGGCGGAGCGTCGGAAAAGGCCCCAAGATGGGATCTCATGGGTACAGAAGGTTGCGGCAGTGGAAATAGGGTTTCGTGGTACTCCTGGATGTTTTTAGGGTATATGGATATATATAGGAGGAAGAAGTAGGTCGGTGGAGCTGTGAGGGGCCCACGAGGGTGGGGGCGCGCCTGCCCCCCTGGGCATGCCCTCCTTCCTCGTGGCCTCCTTACTTCTTTCTCGACATCCACTCCAAGTCTCCTGGATCACGTTTGTTCCAAAATAACTCTCCCGAAGGTTTCATTCCGTTTGATATTCCTTTTCTGCAAAACACTGAAATAGGCAAAAAACAACAATTTTCACTGGGCCTTTGGTTAGTAGGTTAGTCCCAAAAATAATATAAAAAGGTATATTAAAGCCCATTAAACATCCAAAACAGATAATATAATAGCATGGAACAATAAAAAATTATAGATACATTGGAGACGTATCAATGATTCTATCATGCAACACCCCAGGTGTGAACCCTTTGAGGGTGATTCCTCCAAGGTCACCTTGGCGATTACATCGAGAAGGAATCATTGAGGGTGACTGCTCAGATTCCCCCTTGATGTTATGGACACACTGATACCTTGATCTTCACATCAATCCTTTGATGAAGTCGGGTCGACCCAAGGGGTACCCGCGAGAGTTATTGGAGTCGGGTTGATCATGAGGGTACCCGTGAGATATTGACGCGACATGGCTGGACATGCAGAGAATGCCCTAGAGAGGGATGGACCTGGCCCTTGTCGTAAGTCTGTGAGACGGGGCGACAGGATCACTGATCATTTCCGCAAGATCCCTATACACTAACGGGTTTGGATATGTGATCTGAGTAGGCCTCTGGCCTTTTCGCACTACCCACCATGCGGGAATAAGTATGGGTACTCGTCGTCATATGATTTCTCCTGAAAGCTTTGTCAGACGTCCAGTTCAGCATTGCGGCACGATAGACCCGCAGATATCCTCCGTACGAGGTGAAGTTGTACCCTGCTCACAATATTATGACCCGGAGTGCTTAGGGGTGAGCGGCCGAACAACCCCTTCACGCTTAGGATGTAGACCAGCACGAACGTCTCTATGGAGCCTAGGTTGGACTACGACGTGTCGATCAGCCGAGGCCGAGCATAGCATAGAAAAGTGTGTCCGGCCAGAGTTAATCGAGCATGTTGGGTAAGTTGGTGCACCACTACAGGGAAGTAATCTATTCAAATAGTCGTGTCCACGGTAACAGACGCTCGGAGTTGTATCCTGATCTACTACAACTAGTACTGGATACTTGTGGCACTAAACTGATATGATGGCTCCAGGATTGCTCCCTCGCGGGGTAGATGAGGAAGGATCTCTGGGCGTTTCTATTATATACTTGTTACTCTATGATATGTTACTTTACTCTATTCTCTTGCTGCAAGATGCTGCAGGATGCTAGTCTTCGATAGGCTAGGCCTTTGCTTCTATTCTGGCAATTCTGCAGTATAGTCCACAGATACAGCCCCTTCCCTTGATACTGATGCATACTTAGCATAGATCTGATGTAAGTCTTGCGAGTACTTTGGATGAGTACTTATGGTCGCTTTGCTACCTTTTTCCCCTTTACTCGATGCTGTGATCAGATGACGGAGCCTAGGAGCCAGTTGATCCCGTTGATGACTACTACCACACCGACGAAGCCTACTACTATGTGGAGACTAATGACCAGGAGTAATTAGGAGGCCCCAGGCAGGAGACATGCACCTTGTCGTTCTAGTTGTTGTTGTTTTGCTTAGCCTTCTTAAGGCAAACTTGTCTTTTTATGTCTATACTTAGATATTGTTGCTTTCGCTGACTTATGTATTCGGTTCCTTCTGGCCCTGGCTTGTAATATAAAGTTTTATGTTGTGTTTGTGTCTTAGAGTTGTGTTGTGATATCTTCCCATGAGTATCTGGTCTTGATCATGCGCATTTGTGTGTATGATTAGTGCATGATCGAGTCGGGGACATCACAAATGTCTGAATCTTTTTTGTTTGCAGTGGTTCCCAAAGCAGTTTACTCAAGATTATATACCTCGCAAAGTACATGATTGGTGGACATGCAATGAAGGTTAAAGTATTTCATCAAGACTACAATGAGCATCGAGAAGTCCTAATGAATACAATGAAGGATGGGCAGGTGATGTCTACTACACAACCTTCTTCTTGTAGACGTTGTTGGGCCTCCAAGTGCAGAGGTTTGTAGGACAGTAGCAAATTTCCCTCAAGTGGATGACCTAAGGTTTATCAATCCGTAGGAGGCGTAGGATGAAGATGGTCTCTATCAAGCAACCCTGCAACCAAATAACAAAGAGTCTCTTGTGTCCCCAACACACCCAATACAATGGTAAATTGTATAGGTGCACTAGTTCAGCGAAGCGATGGTGATACAAGTGGTATATGGATAGTAGATAATGGTTTTTGTAATATGAAAATATAAAAACAGCAAGGTAACTAATGATAAAAGTGAGTGTAAACGGTATTGCAATGCTAGGAAACAAGGCCTAGGGTTCATACTTTCACTAGTGTAAGTCCCCTCAACAATAATAACACAATTGGATCACATAACTAACCCTCAACATGCAACAAAGAGTCACTCCAAAGTCACTAATAGCCGAGAACGAACGAAGAGATTATGGTAGGGTACGAAACCACCTCAAAGTTATTCTTTCCAATCAATCCGTTGGGCTATTCCTATAAGTGTCACAAACAGCCCTAGAGTTCGTACTAGAATAACACCTTAAGACACAAATCAACCAAAACCCTAATGTCACCTAGATACTCCAATGTCACCTCAAGTATCTGTGGGTATGATTATACAATATGCATCACACAATCTCAGGTTCATCTATTCAACCAACACATAGAACCTCAAAGAGTGCCCCAAAGTTTCTATCGGAGAATCACGACGAAAACATGTGCCGACCCCTATGCATAGGTTCATGGGCGGAACCCGCAAGTTGATCACCAAAACATACATCAAGTGAATCACATGGTATCCCATTGTCACCACAGATACGCACGGCAAGACATACATCAAGTGTTCTCAAATCTTTAAAGACTCAATCCAATAAGATAACTTCAAAGGGGAAACTCAATCCATTACAAGAGAGTAGAGGGGGGAGAAAACATCATAAGATCCAACTATAATAGCAAAGCTTGCGATACATCAAGATCGTATCACCTCAAGAACACGAGAGAGAGATCAAACACATAGCTACTGGTACATACCCTCAGCCCCGAGGGAGAACTACTCCCTCCTCGTCATGGAGAGCACCGGGATGATGCAGATGGCCACCGGAGAAGGATTGCCCCCTCCGACAGGGTGCCAAAACGGGTCTAGATTGGTTTTCGGTGGCCACGGAGGCTTCTGGCAGCGGAACTCCCGATCTATTGCGCTCCCAGATGTTTTTAGGGTACGTGGGTATATATGGGTGAAAGAGATACATCAGGGGAGCCACGAGGGGCCCACGAGGGTGGAGGGCGCGCCCTAGGGGGGTGGGCGCACCCCCTACCTCATGGCCTCCTCGAAGCTTCCCTTACGTGGACTCCAAGTCTCCCGGGCTTCTTCTGATCCAAAAATAAGTTCCGTGAAGTTTCAGGTCAATTGGACTCCGTTTGATTTTCCTTTTCTGCGATACTCTAAAACAAGGAAAAAACAGAAACTGGCACTGGGCTTTGGGTTAATAGGTTAGTCCCAAAAATGATATAAAAGTGTATAATAAAGCCCATAAACATCCAAAGTTGATAATATAATAGCATGGAACAATCAAAAATTATAGATACGTTGGAGACATATCAGCAGGCGACCATCACAAGGGTTTGGCCTAGAGTCGTGCGCGCATTAGGCATGGGGGAGGGCACAACATGGGCATTCCGCTTCACCTTCTCCAGCAACCCGAATGTCTTTCACCTCTCTCTTTACAGTCTTCAGTACAACTATCGTTCATCATTATTTACTTTGTGCTTTTGTAGTCCTTGAGTATATGTACCTGTGCATCGAATTATGCATTCGTCCTTGAACCTATATTTGTAATAAACATGGTTTGATATGAAATAAGTGATTGCCTACTTTCAAATTCAAGATCTATGAATTTTAAATGCAGGAATTAAATTAGGGATAAATTATGCTCTGCAGGCCATTACACTGCACATGGTTTGTGAAAGCAAAACGTCTGTGATAAATGACAAAATCAGACACATTTCTCAGATCCACTACAGTTCCTTCTTATTAAATGTTTGTGAAAGTCACATTATCACACATGCTTGGCAATTATGGATTGTTTATGATGTCGTGCGCATCGTAAACGTTTGCTCATAGAGGAACGCGTGCGATAGGCCTTCATCCGACATGGGTACGATGGATGAATAGTGTGGGATATATTCAAGCTTCGCATACAATTTTATAGGGAAAATTGTAGGCACTCTTACATAGAATAGCACATGGTCGAGGAAAAGTAAATGTGTGTGATAGTCTCCCTATCATACACGCTTTACAATCATGAACTACTTGTGATATGGCGCACATCATAAATGTTGCACCACAGAATACCGAGTGTGATGGCAATGCGAGCACACACAAGTAGCAAGGATGGAGCATTTGGGGTATTCGGCATATCACAAATAGTTTCGTGACGACTTGCGTTTAGGATAGATGCCGGCATCGCATACGCTTAGTTCTGTAAAACGTATGCATTCCCACTCCCTATCGCCGATGGTTTTTAGGTCGTGTGGGAAGGACCGCCTATTGCACACACAGGCAAGGCGACGGTTTAAAACTCCATCACAGAAAGGGGTTAAAAACCTTTTGTATAGGAGCTCGATGTACCAGCGCATCTCAAAGTTATCTTTCTATTCTATCTATTGAGCCATCCCTATAAGTGTCACAAACAACCCTAGAGTTCATACTACAATAACACCATATGATAGGAAATTTTAATAATACAATCGACAAATGAGCATCACCTCTAAGCAAGTTGGTGGTGGTATAGATAGTAGTACAATAGGCATCACCGTAAGATGCCTACATGTGTCCTAACTAGTTGATAGCAGTAGTGAAGTTAGTTACCATCATTGCTAAGTTACATCCATTGTAAAATAAGTTTTATACAGTTTAGTTGCCTATCATACTATGAAAGTTGCCTACCTTGAAAAACTAAGTTGCCCACAGTGCTATGAAGTTGCATACGGTTGATGCTCAATCGCCTACAATACCATGAAAGCTGCCTATTATGGTTATTAAATTGTCCGCCAAGGGACCAAAGTTACCTACAACATTGAATTTTTTTGTAGGAAAACTTAGGATAACGGTAGAGTACTCACCAGTCACGCTACAAAATTTAGAGGTGATGTTATGCAACTTAACAGTCAAGATCGTCAGCTTAGGGGACATGGGATTGATAAGAAGTTATGATAGAATACTTTAAAGGTGATGTTAGGCAACTTAGCAATTATGGTAGTCAATTTATAAGAGCTTCAGTAGATATGTAGTCATGATAGGCAATCTAGAAGCAAAGTTGCTTTTTGGTAGCATAAAAGTGTTGGGGAACGTAGCATGCAATTTGAAAAGAATTCCTATGATCACGCAAGATCTATCTAGGAGATGTATAGCAACGAGAGGGGGAGAGTGTGTCCACATACCCTCGTAGACCAAAAGCGGAAGCGTTAGGTTAACGCGGTTGATGTAGTCGGACGTCTTAGCGATCCAACCGGTCAAGTACCGAACGTACGACACCTCCGAGTTCAGCACACGTTTAGCTCGATGACGTCCCTCGAACTCTTGATCCAGCAAAGTGTCGAGGGAGAATTTCATCAGCACGATAGTGTGGTGACGGTGATGGTGATGTGATCCGCGCAGGGCTTCACCTAAGCACTACGACAATATGACCGGAGGAGTAAACTGTGGAGGGGGCACCGCACACGGCTAAGGGAATAACTGATGTTCTTTGGGGTGCCCCTGCCCCCGTATATAAAGGAGGAGAGGATGAGGCCGGCCCTAGGGGCGCGCCCAAATGGGGGGAAACCAACTAGGACTCCTAGTCCTAGCCGCCCTCCTTCCTTTCTTTCAGAGGGGGAAAGGGAAGGAGAAGGAGAAGGAGAAGGAAAGGGGGGCCGCGCCCCCTTCCCCTTTGTCAGTGTCAAAACCGGCTGATCTCAGGTAGGGGGTCCCAAACTGTGCGTCTGAGGATCGAAGGTAACATGAGACAAGGGACACAATGTTTACCCAGGTTCAGGCCCTCTTAATGGAGGTAATACCCTACTTCCTGCTTGATTGACTTTGATGAGTATAGGGGTTACAAGAGTTGATCTACCTCGAGATCGTAATGGCTAAATCCTAGATGTCTAGCCTATATGATTATTCTTGCCTCTACGGACTAAACCCTCCGGTTTATATAGACACCGGAGGGGCCTAGGGTTGCACAGAGTCGGTGTACAGAGAAATGAATCTTCATATCTGTATGCCAAGCTTGCCATCCATGCAAAGGAGAGTCCCATCGGGACACGGGGGGAGGCCTTCTATCATGTATCTTCACGGCCCATCAGTCTGGCCCATGTCTCATAGCCCGGACGCCCGGGGACCCCCTAATCCAGGACTCCCTCAGTAGCCCCTGAACCAGGCTTCAATGACAATGTGTCCGGCGCGCACATTGTCTTCGACATTGCAAGGCGGGTTCCTCCTCCGAATTCTCCAAGGTAGCTGAACAAAAGAACTATATTCGGCTCTGTATAATCAGTTACAACCCTGAACCACAAAGGTGAAATTCTTAAACAAAACAAGCCATGTCCACTAATGGCTTTTTCGGTGAGACGTTATGTTCTGGCCTTATCACCATTTCGAACCATTTTGCGACCTCCCACTCTGCACCTCGAGGCGCGGCCTCTATTGACACGTCTTGTCAAAACAAAGATCGTGTCCCCTTATTGCGGGATTCTCATCAATACGGATTTGGGTAATCCAACCGTGCCGTTCGCACGACCCCTTGGGAATAGGCGAGCTTTAAGGCTCGTGAGGGGGGGGGGGGCGTTTGCTATTCACTTCCTTTATAAGAGGATAAGAACCTACCTTATTACCTCATGCCTTCTTCCTCCTCTACCCATCCATCCTCGAGCTCCAGCGCCCAAGTTTCGATCTTTTCCGTTGCCGCCAAACACTCCAACCATGTCCGGATCCGGCTCACAGGGCAAGTGGATGGCTTCCTCCATCACGGAGAGGAACGTCAAGGAACTCCGGGAAGCGGGATACTTAGCTGCAGACATCACCCACCGGCTCCCTACCAAAAAGAAAATCATCCCTACTCCGGAGCCTAACAAGAGGGTAGTGTTAATCCCTCACTTTCTTCGTGTACTAGGGTTTCCTCTCCACCCTTTCGTCCGAGGCCTCATGTTCTATTATGGGCTAGATTTCCACGATCTAGTCCCAAATTCCTTCCTCCATATTTCGGCGTTTATCGTCGTGTGTGACGCACTCCTCCACATTCCTCCCAATTTCGGCCTATGGCTTAAAGTCTTCAACGTGAAGCCAAAGGTGGTTGACGGAGAGCACACGGACTGTGGAGGCTCCATGGTGAGCAAGCTCCCGAACGTCACCTGGCCAAGAGGAGCCTTTGTGGAGACTATCAAGATATGGCAGCAGGAGTGGTTCTACATCACCAAACCCCGCGGTGCCAACTGTGCGGGCACTCCTGAGTTCAGATCTGGACCCCCGATGCGGCTTGCATCGTGGATAAACAAGGGCCTGGATTGGGCGTCGTTCGATGAGGTGATGATGCTACAGAAGCGCATCAAGAATATAATGGAGAAGAACACTAGCCTTGCTGATGTGGTCGAGGTGATGCTTTTTCGCCAGATTCTCCCCTGCCGAATCCGGACTCTCCACATGTGGGAGTTCAATTCAGCTAGCCCTCATACCCTGCAGCGATTCTTTGGCACGACACACGAAGATATCTAGAGGCTGCTCTTCAAGGCCCAGAAGTCGTGGCCGGAGCCGATCAAAGACATCTGCCTCGACTGTGCTCACCCTGCCACTCCCGTAAGTTTCCGGATTTCTGAACCATGATTTCAACTTGAAAACCCAAAGGGGTATACTGAGCCTTCCATTCTTTCTTCAGGGCTGGACAAAGAAGGCGGAGCGGATCCAATGCCCGGCTCTGCTGCCCAAAGATCCAACCATTCCTCTTCTGACAAAGATGCTGGTCCCGGCGCCATACCAGGCACCAGAGAAGAAGGCCAAGAAGAAGGGTAAGGGGACCTGAGGCGGCCTTCGCCGAAAAGGTACCTCGGATGCTGTGACCGAGGATACCGAAGCCCTCTCCTCCCATGAGGGGGGTGATGATGAGGAGGAGGAGGAGTGCCATTCTCCCCTTAAGGGGGGGAAAGAGGAAAAGGGCGGCCTCTGGGGACTTAGAGGCGGAGGCGTCCAAGAAAGGGAATATTTCCCTTACGGATGATTCAGAATCGGACACTGAAGCCATCCTAAATGGCACCCTAGGCCGCAGCCCCTGGCCGAATCGTAAGTATCCAAGGACACTATGCATATATTCGGTTTTATGTTTTGTTGGTTTAATACGTTGAATTGTGCGTTGCAGTCCTGCTCGCGATCTCCCCCAACGATCATCGTCTTCTAGGAATTCGCTGGGGCCGAACATGATGGAGAGCGAGACGCCTCCGCAGGCCTCCCCACCTACTGCCACGGACAACACCGAAGTGTTGTCCCGAAGAACCTCTCCAGGCCATGGAGAGGTGCGGGAGGCCGTCAAGACGGCACCAGAGGGTAGTATCTCAGCTGCCGAAGACATGGGGGAACCAACCCCCATGGAGACTAGCGACGGGGACCATGCTTGATTCGTTCCCCAATCGAATATCATTTCGAAGACCTGCACGGCTGCAGAATCAAGCGAGCAACCTCCTTTGAGAGAAAGGGGCGCGTCACATCCACCGGCGACCTCTTTCAATCCAGAGGCGCCGAACATTCTGGTGGAAGCGCTCCAACGCGCTTCCATTGTGGAGGAACACCGTACCCTTATGGATACGGTGGTTGAAAAGGTTCGGTCCGCAAAAATAGATTAAATGAAGCCTGTACCAGCCTACTAACAGGCTTTGAGGTATGTGAAATAATATTTTTTAGCTTCTTTGCGTATGCAAGAAATATGCCTATGTATAGATAGTAGCCCCCAAGACTCTGTTCGGATCTTGCCAAGAAGTGTTGAATAGAGGATCGATTAGTATTCGCAGGAGATAACATACGTGTCTATTATGATAAACAGGCTTCGCGATTAGCGGTAACCACACAGGCTGCCGAATTGTCCGAACTTAAGGAGTGGCTGGAGTGGGCCGATGAGGAGCTCATCTACACTAATAAGCAGTTTGAGGAAGATCAAGGTATGTGGTACCTATACATACATGCGATGATATGGGCTCTGATTGGTTATGTTGCTGAGTTTTATGGTTATACTCATAGTAAATGCCTCTGAGGTCAAATCCCTCAAGAGCGCACTGGCCGATGCCAAAAGGAGGCGGAGGAGGAATGAGCCACCCGCCGAAAACATGAAGCAAGGTTGGATGAAGTCCAACAAGAGCTCAAGGATGCCTTAAACAAATGTGAGTCCCTGGAGCGCAAGGTTTCGGATCAAGACTCCAAACTTACTAAGGCCCTCCAAAGCATGAAGGAGGCCCGGGTTGAATCCCAAGGAGCCTGCCGGGAGATCCAAGAGGCGAGGCAGATAGCGGCGGGTAAGGCCTTTAATATGTAGAGCAAATTTGTAAGGAGAAGATACATCTTACCGACTCGGGTTTGGAGTTCTCCAGGAGCATTTGCGGATCTGCCCCAGAGTGTTCCTGACGTGGCGGAGTTCTTTCGAGCCGAAGAGGGGAGCTCAATGGAGAAGTTGTTCTGGTCGCAGTATCTTGCGCCAGAGCATCTAGTGGCCCTCAGTGATCAGCTGAAGCAGTTGACCGAACTACATAGGGTGGCCGGATTGGCCATGAAGGATGTTATAGTCCGTCTTTGGCCAGCCGAACCCATACCCAGCAGCTACTTCGTACTTGTGAAGCGGCTAGTCACTGCATGTCCCTGGCTTGATGCCATAAAGCGGTCGGTCTGTATCAAAGGTGCCCGAATGGGCTTTGCCCGTGTCAAGGTGTAGTGGGCGAAGATGAATGCCACCAACCTTGCAACCAAGGGGCCACCCGCAGGCAAGGAGCACCGCATGTCGGAGCGGTATTTTGATGAAGTCCTGGAAGGATCCCGCATTGTAGAGGGCTAGTGTTCGAAGGATATTATTTTTGAATGAATGTATCCGGGCTGCCCAGGCGTTGTATGAGCCAAAACTCTGTAATATATTTATGCTATTTATTTTAAAGTGTTTTCCCTCCTGTGCGGCTGTTTTTATCCCTGAGAGTTTGCCAGTCATCGGCTTCAGCCCCCACGTAGATACTACGGGGGTGTTCGATCTAGCACATAACCACACTTGACCCAACGTCTTGGTCTGTGAAGGAGGTGTTAGTGTGGCGAACCAGGCAATCGGAATATGCGGCTTTATTACTCTCACTTAACCATAGGAGTTTGACAATGGGACTATGATATAGCCCCCGGTGCGTGTGCGGCTATCCGAACTTGGATGCCTTAAGCACATGACTGGAAAGACCCAGTCCTTCGTGTAATACGGAAGAAATCGCTAGAGATTTAGTATGTCACTGAATTGCCGACCAGCTCTCGCCGCATCATGACAGTCAGTTTTCGGCTTTCTCTACTGAGGTGTTTGATCAGACAAACCAGAAAACACAATCACAATAGTTCTCCCTTTACTAACTTAGCCGAACAAGTGGAACGTAAGGTGGTAATCACAAGAGCCGGGCAACCCAACTATTGACCAAAGACATGATTCGGAGTCGATGCATATAGTGTCATATTTAGGACGCCGAAGCATAGTACAAAAGTGTTCAGACCTTTTTGTTTTCGAAAATGTATTCGGCTGAATAAAGCCCCTGGCGATTTAAGTCGTACCGAGGTGTATATGCCAATACAACGTAAAGGGGAGAACAGATTAAGAAATAAGCCAATACCGAGCAAGGTTGGGCGAAAACTGTTTCCATTATAGTCTGATTGGTACGTCAAAACGTAGTTTTATAGAAGATGCCATAAGCATCAAGGCTATTTTACATGCCGAGAACAAGCGAAAGTTGTATATAGGTCTTGAAAAGGAAAGATGATCTTGAAGATCCCTTGGACACTCTGGCGCACGTCTGCGCTGCTTTGCACCTTGGTGTATGATCCTTTGAGAGGATCAACGATCAAGTATTCATAAGGGCCTAAACAAGGGGGCCTTGTTATCACCAAAAAGTGATGTGGGTTGTAAAGAACCTAAAAAGGAGAAACAAGAAAAGAAGTTGAAGGATATGAAGGTCCGGATAGGGTCGAGCCGTACCGTGGATTTTGTTTTTAGTATGCCTCCGTCCTTGCCCATGGTATCTTGAGTGCGTAGTTGTGTATGTGCGGTACGTATGCCGCTATCCAGCTGGGTTTGTGACGGAGCCCGGATTGCTAATCTAGCTCTAGGTGAGCCGGACTGTCATTCTGTGGGGTAGATCAGACTCATTTAATAGTGTCCGGGTACTTGACTGCCGAAGTAGTATTCGGCCTGATAAGGCCACCCTGTGCTCCGGCTGTGAGGGCTGCGGTATGCTCCTCAGTATAGAGGGAGCGCTCCATGTTTCCATTAACTTTAATAACACCGCGGGGTCCAGGCATTTTTAGCTTTAAGTAGGCATAGTGCGGGACCGCATTAAAGCGGGCGAAGGCGGTTGAAAGTGCAAGTGATTGACTAGAGGGGGGTGAATAGGCGATTTTTAAGAAAGTCTTCAAAACATGGAAGTTTCAAAGACAAACAATAGAAGTAAACCTATTACCACGCAGCGGAAGGTAGACTACACTAGGAAAACCTTAGTCAGGTAATCAACGAAGTGAAAGCACAATGACTAATAGCAGCTAGGCAGTAAGGATCAGGTAGGAAGATATTGTGAAGCCAATCAGAACAAGCAGTCACTCAGTGAAGACAAAAGATAATGCAATCATGCAATGACTTCACAAGGACCAACAGTAAGTAAAGGGAAGGGAAGGATGAAACCAGTGACTCATTGAAGACAATGATTTGTTGGACCAGTTCCAGTTGTTGTGACAACTGTACGTCTGGTTAGGGTGACTAGGTATTTAAACCTGAGGACACACAGTCCCGGACACCCAGTCCTGAACACACAGCTCAGAACCCTTAGTCCTCACCGTATTCCCCTTGAGCTAAGGTCACGTAGACCTCGCCCAATCACTCTGGTAAGTCTTCAAGGTAGACTCCCAAACCTTCACAGACTTCGTTCACCGGCGATCCACAATGACTCTTGGATGCTCAGAACGCCACGCCTAACCGGCTGGAGGATTCACAGTCCTCAAGTGTAATAAGTCTTCAGATCACACAGACAAAACGACTTAAGTGATGCCTGGCACTCTTTGGCTCTGGGTGGTTAGGACTTTATCCTCACAAGGAATTCTCTCTCAAAGGCTTCGAGGTGGGTTGCTCTCAAACGACAACAACCATACTTTAACTCTGAGCAGCCAACCGTTTATGGTTGTAGGGGGTGGGCTATTTATAGCCACTAGGCAACCCGACCTGATTTGTCTGAAATGACCCTAGGTCACTAAGGAACTGACACGTGTTCCAACGGTTAGATTTCAAACACACACGGCAACTTTACTTGGGCTACAAGCAAAGCTGACTTGTCCAATTCTGGACAAGATTCGCTCTCATAGTCTTCACTCGAAGACATAGGATTTTGGTTAAGCATCACTTCAATCATTCTAACTGGTTTTCTTGGACCCCACTTAACAGTATGGTGGTTCCTATGACTTAACAAAGAAGAAAAAGAACTATGAAAGATCTAAGTCTTCGAGCTCCATAGTCTTCATGCGATGTCTTCTCTTGTCATAGTCTTCAATGTGAATATCTTCACATACCACCTTTGACTTCAATGTCCTCATACATTTTTAGGGGTCATCTCTGGTAGGAAAACCGAATCAATGAGGGACTTCTACCTGTGTTATCCTGCAATTCTCACAAACACATTAGTCCCTCCACTACTAGAAAACCCGTTACTAATGGCGCACCTAATTTGGCCATTAATGGCGCATCACCGGTGCACTATTACTAGCACGCCATTTGTAATTTTTACTAATGGCGCACCAGTGGTGCGCCATTAGTATCTGGTATACTAATGGCGCACCACTGGTGCGCCATTAGTATAGGCCACGGTGCGCCATTAGTATGCCTCCCAGGGGCCAGGTGCTTTGGATACTAATGGCGCACCACAACTAGATGCGCCATTAGTAACCGCAGCATACTAATGGCGCACTGTCCTGTGATGCGCCATTAGTGATGCGCCATTTTGAATCTAGATCTGGATCGTGATTTT
>NC_057806.1:113168237-113168760 GCF_018294505.1 Triticum aestivum
GCATCTGTGGTGCGCCACTAACAGCACGCCATTAGTAATTTTTACTAATGGCGCACCAGTGGTGCGCCATTAGTATCTGGTATACTAATGGCGCACCACTGGTGCGCCATTAGTATAGGCCACGGTGCGCCATTAGTATGCCTCCCAGGGGCCAGGTGCTTTGGATACTAATGGCGCACCACAACTGGATGCGCCATTAGTAACTGCGGCATACTAATGGCGCACTTTCCTGTGATGCGCCATTAGTGATGCGCCATTTTGAATCTAGATCTGGATCGTGATTTTTTGCCCATTTTTTGCTCGTTTTTTTTGCTTGTTTTTTGGCACGACAATATTCTTAAATTTTGTTCCTGTTTTTGGATCTTGTTGCCATGGTCTTTTGCCGGAGAGGAGTTCGCCGGAGAGGAGGAGGAGGAGTTCGCTGGAGAGGAGGGAGGAGGAGCTCACCGAAGAGGAGGGAGGAGGAGCTCACCGGAGAGGAGGGAGGAGGAGCTCACCGGAGAGGAGGGAGGAGGAGCTCACC